>NC_073244.2:0-2500 GCF_029281585.2 Gorilla gorilla gorilla | reverse complement strand
AGGGTTAGGGTTAGGGTTAGGGTTAGGGTTAGGGTTAGGGTTAGGGTTAGGGTTAGGGTTAGGGTTAGGGTTAGGGTTAGGGTTAGGGTTAGGGTTAGGGTTAGGGTTAGGGTTAGGGTTAGGGTTAGGGTTAGGGTTAGGGTTAGGGTTAGGGTTAGGGTTAGGGTTAGGGTTAGGGTTAGGGTTAGGGTTAGGGTTAGGGTTAGGGTTAGGGTTAGGGTTAGGGTTAGGGTTAGGGTTAGGGTTAGGGTTAGGGTTAGGGTTAGGGTTAGGGTTAGGGTTAGGGTTAGGGTTAGGGTTAGGGTTAGGGTTAGGGTTAGGGTTAGGGTTAGGGTTAGGGTTAGGGTTAGGGTTAGGGTTAGGGTTAGGGTTAGGGTTAGGGTTAGGGTTAGGGTTAGGGTTAGGGTTAGGGTTAGGGTTAGGGTTAGGGTTAGGGTTAGGGTTAGGGTTAGGGTTAGGGTTAGGGTTAGGGTTAGGGTTAGGGTTAGGGTTAGGGTTAGGGTTAGGGTTAGGGTTAGGGTTAGGGTTAGGGTTAGGGTTAGGGTTAGGGTTAGGGTTAGGGTTAGGGTTAGGGTTAGGGTTAGGGTTAGGGTTAGGGTTAGGGTTAGGGTTAGGGTTAGGGTTAGGGTTAGGGTTAGGGTTAGGGTTAGGGTTAGGGTTAGGGTTAGGGTTAGGGTTAGGGTTAGGGTTAGGGTTAGGGTTAGGGTTAGGGTTAGGGTTAGGGTTAGGGTTAGGGTTAGGGTTAGGGTTAGGGTTAGGGTTAGGGTTAGGGTTAGGGTTAGGGTTAGGGTTAGGGTTAGGGTTAGGGTTAGGGTTAGGGTTAGGGTTAGGGTTAGGGTTAGGGTTAGGGTTAGGGTTAGGGTTAGGGTTAGGGTTAGGGTTAGGGTTAGGGTTAGGGTTAGGGTTAGGGTTAGGGTTAGGGTTAGGGTTAGGGTTAGGGTTAGGGTTAGGGTTAGGGTTAGGGTTAGGGTTAGGGTTAGGGTTAGGGTTAGGGTTAGGGTTAGGGTTAGGGTTAGGGTTAGGGTTAGGGTTAGGGTTAGGGTTAGGGTTAGGGTTAGGGTTAGGGTTAGGGTTAGGGTTAGGGTTAGGGTTAGGGTTAGGGTTAGGGTTAGGGTTAGGGTTAGGGTTAGGGTTAGGGTTAGGGTTAGGGTTAGGGTTAGGGTTAGGGTTAGGGTTAGGGTTAGGGTTAGGGTTAGGGTTAGGGTTAGGGTTAGGGTTAGGGTTAGGGTTAGGGTTAGGGTTAGGGTTAGGGTTAGGGTTAGGGTTAGGGTTAGGGTTAGGGTTAGGGTTAGGGTTAGGGTTAGGGTTAGGGTTAGGGTTAGGGTTAGGGTTAGGGTTAGGGTTAGGGTTAGGGTTAGGGTTAGGGTTAGGGTTAGGGTTAGGGTTAGGGTTAGGGTTAGGGTTAGGGTTAGGGTTAGGGTTAGGGTTAGGGTTAGGGTTAGGGTTAGGGTTAGGGTTAGGGTTAGGGTTAGGGTTAGGGTTAGGGTTAGGGTTAGGGTTAGGGTTAGGGTTAGGGTTAGGGTTAGGGTTAGGGTTAGGGTTAGGGTTAGGGTTAGGGTTAGGGTTAGGGTTAGGGTTAGGGTTAGGGTTAGGGTTAGGGTTAGGGTTAGGGTTAGGGTTAGGGTTAGGGTTAGGGTTAGGGTTAGGGTTAGGGTTAGGGTTAGGGTTAGGGTTAGGGTTAGGGTTAGGGTTAGGGTTAGGGTTAGGGTTAGGGTTAGGGTTAGGGTTAGGGTTAGGGTTAGGGTTAGGGTTAGGGTTAGGGTTAGGGTTAGGGTTAGGGTTAGGGTTAGGGTTAGGGTTAGGGTTAGGGTTAGGGTTAGGGTTAGGGTTAGGGTTAGGGTTAGGGTTAGGGTTAGGGTTAGGGTTAGGGTTAGGGTTAGGGTTAGGGTAGGGTTAGGGTTAGGGTTAGGGTTAGGGTTAGGGTTAGGGTTAGGGTTAGGGTTAGGGTTAGGGTTAGGGTTAGGGTTAGGGTTAGGGGTTAGGGTTAGGGTTAGGGTTAGGGTTAGGGTTAGGGTTAGGGTTAGGGTTAGGGTTAGGGTTAGGGTTAGGGTTAGGGTTAGGGTTAGGGTTAGGGTTAGGGTTAGGGTTAGGGTTAGGGTTAGGGTTAGGGTTAGGTTAGGGTTAGGGTTAGGGTTAGGGTTAGGGTTAGGGTTAGGGTTAGGGTTAGGGTTAGGGTTAGGGTTAGGGTTAGGGTTAGGGTTAGGGTTAGGGTTAGGGTTAGGGTTAGGGTTAGGGTTAGGGTTAGGGTTAGGGTTAGGGTTAGGGTTAGGGTTAGGGTTAGGGTTAGGGTTAGGGTTAGGGTTAGGGTTAGGGTTAGGGTTAGGGTTAGGGTTAGGGTTAGGGTTAGGGTTAGGGTTAGGGTTAGGGTAGGGTTAGGGTTAGGGTTAGGGTTAGGGTTAGGGTTAGGGTTAGGGTTAGGGTTAGGTTAGGGTTAGTTAGGGTTAGGGTAGGGTTAGGGTTAGGTTAGGGTTAGGGTAGGTATTAGGTTAGTATTTTTAGG